>NW_026947516.1:9577124-9589624 GCF_034190915.1 Cavia porcellus
TCACACTCACAACTCACTCACTCTCACATTCTCACACTCACACTCATACACATATAAACACATACACACATGCGTGCCTGCACACACTCACACACACTCAGACTCACTCACGCTCACTCACAGACACACTCTCTCACTCACACACACTCACTCACACACTCTCACTCTTACACACTTACTCTCACACACACTCTCTCAATCTCACACATACTCTCTCACTCTCACACACACTCTCTCACACACACACTTTCACACACACACACACTCACTCACACACACTCTCACTCACACACACACTCACACACCTACACACCTACAGACACATACACAAACATACACATACACACGCATTCACACACACACATACTCATACTCACACACATGCCCACACACACATACGCTCACGCATGCCCACTCACATACACACACGCACACGCACGCCCACACACATACACACATGCACAAGTGCGCCCACACATATACACACACGCACACATGTGCCCACATGCACGCATGCGCACTCGCACTCACACACACTCACACTCTCACATACATTCACTCTCACACAATCACACTCTCACGCTCACTCTCACACTCACACACTCACACTCACACACACTCACAAACACTCACACTCACACACACACACTCACACACTCTCACTCACACACTCTCGCTCACACACACACACACTCACACACTCTCTCACGCTCTCTCTCACGCTCTCTCTCAAGGCTCTCTTAAGTGCTCTCTCTCTCACACTCTCTCTCACACACTCTCTCTCACACACTCACTCTCTCACACACACTCACTCTCTCACACACACTCTCACTCTCTCACACACACTCTCTCACACTCTCACACTCTCTCACACTCTCACACACTCTCTCACACTCTCACACACTCTCTCACACTCTCTCACACTCTCTCACACTCTCACACACTCACTCACACACACACACTCTCACAAACACTCACACTCTCACACACTCTCACACTCTCAAACACTCTCACACAGTCTCACACACTCTCACACACTCACACACTCTCTCACTCTCTCACTCTCCCACTCACTCTCCCACACTCTAACTCTCACACTCTCTCACGCACTCTCTCACACACAATCTTTCACACTCTCTCACACACAGTCTCACACACACTCTCACACAGACTCTCACACACTCACACAAACTCTCATATACACACACACACTCACACACACTCACACACACTCACGCACACTCACGCACACTCTCACACTCTCTCACACTCTCACACTCACTCTCACTCTCTCTCACTGTCTCCCATCTCCCTCACACACTCTCTCACACTCTCACAAACACAATCTCACTCTCACACTCTCACACTCTCTCACTCTCTCTCACACACTCTCCCACACTCTCACTCACTCTCACACACTCTCTCACACACTATCTCACACTCTCACACAGACTCTCACACACTCTCCCACACACTCACACACTCTCACAGACTCACCACAACACACTCACAACCACTCACACACACACACACTCACACACTCTCCCGCACACTCGCACACTCGCACGTTATCACACTCTCACACTCGCACACTCTCACACTCACTCTCACTCTCGCACACTCTCGCACACACTCGCACACTCTCACACACTCACACTACTCACACTCTATCACACTCACACTCACACTCTCACACTCACACTCTCCCACACTCACACTCACACTCATTCACACTCACATTCACTCACACTCTCACACACTCACACTCTCACTCTCACACTCTCTCACACTCTCCCACACACACTCTCCCACTCTCTCACTCTCCCACACTCTCACTCTCACACTCTCTCACACACTCTCTCACACACAGTCCTTCACACTCTCTCACACACAGTCTCACACACACTCTCACACACTCACAAAATCTCTCATACATGCACACACACTCACACACACACACACACTCACACACTCTCACCCACACTCTCACACTCTCACACACTCTGACACTCTCACACTCTCACTCTCTCTCACTGTCTCCCACTCTCCCACTCTCCCTCACACACTCTCTCACACACTCTCACACACACACTCTCACTCTCACACTCTCACACTCTCTCACTCTCTCACACTCTCTCACACTCTCACACTCTCTCACACTCTCACACTCTCTCACACTCTCTCACACACTCTCACACACTCTCTCACACACTCGCACACTCACACACTCTCACACACTCACACACTCACATACTATCACACTCTCACACTCTCTCACACTCTCACACTCACTCTCTCCCACAACCTCCCACACACACTCTCTCACACACACTCTCCCACACACACTCTCACACTCTCTCTCTCACTCTCTCACTCTCTCTCATTTCTCTCACTCTCTCTCACTCTCTCACACTCACACTCTCACACACTCTCACACACTCACTCTCCCACTCTCCCACTCTCTCTCCCACTCTCCCACACACTCACACACACTCACACACTCACACTCACACACTCTCACACACACACTCTCACACACTCTCACGCACACTCGCACACTCGCACACTCACACACTCACACACTCTCTCATGCACACTCTCACACTCGCACACTCTCACACTCACATACTCTCACACACTCTCACACTCACTCTCACACTCTCACACACTTGCACACACTTGCACACACTCTCACACTCTCACACACTCTCACACACTCACACACTCTCACACAGACACACTCACTCACACACTCTATCACACTCACACTCACACTCTCACTCTCACACACTCTCACTCTCACACTCTCAAACTCTCACACTCTCCCACTCACACTCTCCCACACACACTCTCCCACACACACTCACACACTCACACTCACACACTCTCACACTCTCTCACACTCTCTCTCTCTCACTCTCACTCTCTCACTCTCTCTCTCACTCTCTCACTCTCACTCTCTCACATGCTCTCACTCTCACTCTCCCACTCGCGCACTCTCCCACACACTCGCACACTCTCCCACACACTCCCACACACTCACACACACTCACACACTCTCACACACTCTCACACAGTCTCACGCTCGCACACTTGCACACTCGCACACTCACACACTCTCTCCCACACACACTCTCTCCCGCACACTCTCACACTTGCACACTCTCACACTCACTCTCACACTCTCACACTCTTGCACACTCTCGCACACACTCGCACACTCACACTACTCTCACACTCTATCACACTCACACTCACACTCTCTCACACTCACACTCACACTCTCTCACACTCACACTCACGTTCTCATTCTTACACTCACACTCTCACAAACTCACACTCTCACTCTCACACTCTCTCACACTCTCTCACACTCTCTCACACTCTCCCACACACTCTCCCACACACACTCTCCCACACACTCTCCCACTCTCTCCCACTCTCTCCCACTCTCTCCCACTCTCTCACTCTCTCTCACTCTCTCACTCTCACACTCTCTCACTCTCTCACTCTCTCACTCTCCCACACTCTCACTCTCACTCTCACGCACTCTCTCACACACAATCTTTCACACTCACACACAGTCTCACACACACACTCTCACACAGACTCTCACACACTCACACAAACTCTCATATACGCACACACACTCACACACACTCACACACACTCACACACTCAAGCACACTCTCACACTCTCTCACACTCTCACACTCTCTCACACTCTCTCTCACTGTCTCCCACTCTCCCACTCTCCCACTCTTCCTCACACACTCTCTCACACACTCTCACACACACAATCTCACTCTCACACTCTCACACTCTCTCACTCTCTCTCACACACTCTCCCACACTCTCACTCACTCTCACACACTCTCTCACACACTCTCTCACACTCTCACACAGACTCTCACACACTCTCACACACACTCACACACTCTCCCGCACACTCGCACACTTGCACATTATCACACTCGCACACTCACTCTCACGCACACTCTCACACTCGCACACTCTCACACTCGCACACTCTCACACTCACTCTCACTCTCGCACACTCTTGCACACACTCTCACACACTCGCTCACTCTCACACACTCACACTCACACTCACACTCACTCACACTCACACTCATACTCTCACACACTCACACTCTCACTCTCACACTCTCTCACACTCTCCCACACACTCACACACTCACACACTCTCACGCTCGCACACTCGCATACTCGCACACTCACACACTCTCTCCCGCACACACACTGTCCCGCACATTCTCACACCCTCACACTCACACTCACACACTCTCACACTCACTCTCACACTCTCACACTCTTGCACACTCTCGCACACACTCGCACACACTCGCACACACTCACACACTCTCACACACTCACACTCACACTACTGTCACACTATCACACTCACTCTCTCACCCTCACCCTCACCCTCTCACACTCACACTCACATTCTCACTCTCACACTCACACTCTCACTCTCACAAACTCACACTCTCACTCTCACACTCTCTCACACTCTCTCACACTCTCCCACACACACTCTCCCACACACACTCTCCTGTTGGGAGCCGCAGCCGAGCCCGGTCGCCTTACTTGGCGGACGTGAGGCCTGTAGGAAAGAGCAAAGCCTGAGCTAGATTAGCCCTCCCATCGAGTGTGCTAAGATGGCGCTTATCTCCTGTTTCCTGCTTGGTAAACAACCCGCCCTGTAAGATCTCCTGCTTCCTGTTTGGTAAACAACCCGCCCTGTAAGATCTCCTGCTTCCTGCTTGGTAAACAACCCACCCTGTAAGATCTCCTGCTTCACAACCCGCCCTGTAAGATAGTCTGCCTAGCAACAACTGATGTTAGCCAATCAGCCCGCATCGCGCACTTTGAACTGATTGGCCACTGTAACCCTATAAAAGTGAGTGCCTCTCCCGCCACGAAAGAAGAAGCAGAAGAAGCAGAAGAAGCAGAAGAAGCACAGAAGGAGCCGCGGAGAGCGGACCGGTAGAGGCTTCGGGACAGACTGTAGGAAGAAGCACGCAAGGAGCCACGGAGAGCGGACCGGTAGAGGCTTCGGGACAGACTGTAGGGAGAAGCACGCAAGGAGCCGCGGGGAGCGGACCAACAGAGGCTTCGGCCGGGAGGATTCCTTGGGCAGGCTGTACGGAGAAGGAAAATAAAAGAAAAGGTTGTCCACTACCAGACTTTGTTGTGTGTCCTTCCTGCCGGCCGGGAGTGACACCGACATCTGGTGGCCCGTACGGGGAATTGATCAACCCCGAGACGCAGCGGTGGACTGCATTCTCCAGTACGGTGCTGCAGGACAGGTGAGTAGAGGATAAACCTGGGCCCTGGGTGGCGCGCACCTACAGGGTTTGTAGACTCCTCTCAGGCTCACGCGTAAGTGGCGGATTCCTTGGGCCTCACGCGGTGAGTAACATATTAAAAAATGGGAAACATGCTAGGTAGTGGCACTAAGAGTGAGGGTGGTTGCGGGGAAAGCTCTCAAGAGCTTACAAAAGTACGCAGGGTATTTGAGCAGGCCCAGTCAGGGAGCTCCCGAGAGGGATCCGTCAAGGGGAACAAAGATGCTAAGGAGGAGGACGGGGCTCAAGCCTCGGAGTCGTCTGACTCCGAGGACGAGGGAAGGTTGATTGGTGAGGAGGCCAAAGAGACCAGCTGTCAGGGGCCTAAGTCGCTTGATGGGGAGACACAAGGCTCTTTCGCTGCGTTGCGCCGCGAATTGCGCTCCGCTCAGCTAGGCTTACGAAAAAGCAGAGAGCTTCTGAGCGCCCCCTGGCAGGGGAGGGAGACAGAACCTTCTGCTCCGCCCTGGAACTCGTTCCCGGAAGCGGTCCCTCGCCGCGAGGCCGCCGCATGGGAACTCCCCCCTCTTCCGTCAGTACAGGAAATAACGCACAGGCCGCCATTTTCTGTTCAGCCACGGCCGCCATCTTACGATGCTCCGCCACCGGCGGGACGTTATTTCCACAGACAGCTGTGGCGTGGGGGTCGTGTGTCTAATGAAGACCACCCGTTCCCAGGGATAGATAGCGGCCCCTATGGGATATATCCTGTACAGATGGCCATGGGTCAGGGACGTAATGTGTGGGAACCCTTTGAAATAAAGCAGATTAGAGAACTTAAAAATGCAGTTACAACCTTTGGGCCGACTGCGCCTTACACCATTGCCATGCTGGAGAACCTGTCTTCTGGGCCCCTCACCCCCGCGGACTGGACTCAGCTGGCAAAGGCATGTCTGCCCTCGGGTAGTTACCTGGATTGGCGAGCCTGGTACGCCGAGTTCGCTGCCAAACAGGCGGAAAGAAACGCTAACCGAGGGAACCGGGGGTGGAATAGAGACATGCTTAAAGACCCTATCTTGTCATTTGTTATTCAGCACCCTGTAATTTTTCCAAAGGTTACTGCCTCTGAGCCATTAGTTCCAGCAACTACAATATATACAGATGGCTCCAAGACGGGGATAGGCGCCTATGTGATCCTAGGCAAGCCCCCGGTTACCATACAATTTGAACCAGATCAGCCTCAGGTGGTGGAACTGCAGATCGTTAAAATGATTCTTGAAAGGTTCTCAGGACCCATTAACATTGTCTCCGATTCTAGGTATGTGGTCAATGCTATGCAAGTGCTTGAGACTGCCGGTTTAATTAGATCCACTTCCACAGTGGCTGGGCTGTTCCTGTCTATCCAGACATTGCTTCAGAACAGACACCATAAGGTCTTCACCACCCACATAAGAGCACATACATCCCTGCCAGGGCCTATGGCACAGGGGAATGCGGCTGCTGACACTGCCACTCGCCCGTTATGGATTTTTACCTTACTAACACCAATCGAGCGAGCCCGTGCCTTCCATGATAAGTTTCATGTCAATGCCAGGACACTAGCAAACCATTTCCATGTTCCCAGAGCAGATGCACGAGATATCGTGCGACTATGTGACTCCTGTGCCACATACAAACCTGCCATACCGATGGGAGTAAACCCTCGAGGTTTGATCCCTGGTGATGTTTGGCAGATGGACATCACACATATACAGGAATTTGGGACTCTTAAATATGTTCATGTTTCCACAGACACCTGTTCTCACGTCATATTTGCAACAGCAGAAACAGGTGAAAAAGTGTCTAATGTGATCAATCATTGCCTGGCGGCTTGGGCCGCATGGGGCAAACCAAAAATATTAAAAACTGATAATGGACCAGCCTATATAGGCAAAACTTCAATGAGTTCTGCAAAATGATGGAGGTTCAATTAAAACATGGTATCCCATACAATCCCCAAGGTCAAGGAATCATTGAGAGGGCTCATAGAAGCCTCAAAGAAATTTTACAAAAACAAAAAGGGGGAGTAGGCCAAGGCCTGGCCCCAAAGGCACGATTATCCATGGCACTATTCACACACAATTTTTTAAATTTAAATAATGATAATTGCTCCCCAGCTATGGAGCACTGCAACCCTTCCCCCAACCATAAAGGGTGGGTTAAATGGAAAAATGTCCTAACAGGACAATGGATGGGCCCGGATCCGGTAATCAGCTGGAGCCGAGGCGCGGTTTGTGTTTTCCCACAGGAACCGGGACGAGAACCACTGTGGGTACCGGAGAGACTGACACGGGCAACAAAGCCCTCGATTGAAGATCAGACCTGCCCTACCGGAGATCCATCACAGACCAACCAACAAGATGAATAGAAATAGCGGTAGCCCAAAATGGACAAAAAGATCCTCAGGCATATGCATGGCTCGCTCGCCTAGCCTACGACCGAGTCTAGGGGCGGTGAGCTTCCCACACTCCTCCTCTAAAAAATTATGACATAGCTGGGTAGGAGAGTCAATGACGGGTAAGAGCGTACTCCCCCGGTGCGACTCAACCTAAGCCAGGCCCTACCCCATCCTGCACGTAAGCCGCTGGACTGTTAGATGCTGCCCAGGTCTAAATTTCTCTCCGAGGGGATTTCTTTACGGAGAGGAAATGAGTGCAAGCTTGTGTGCATCCAGGTTCCGTCCAGTTTGTGCCTGGCCCTAGAAAAAGGACGAGGGCCTCAGGGCCTTGGCAGACCATGGGATGGCCGACCAGGGTCTAAGCCAAGGACCTACGGTGGGCCTACGCATAGGGCATAAGCCTCTGCACCCAGTCCAGGAAGGGCTACGATGCGCACATTCATAAAAAATAAAAAAGGGGGAGATGTTGGGAGCCGCGGCCGAGCCCGGTCGCCTTACTTGGCGGACGTGAGGCCTGTAGGAAAGAGCAAAGCCTGAGCTAGATTACCCCTCCCATCGAGTGTGCTAAGATGGCGCTTATCTCCTGCTTCCTGCTTGGTAAACAACCCGCCCTGTAAGATCTCCTGCTTCCTGCTTGGTAAACAACCCACCCTGTAAGATCTCCTGCTTCCTGCTTGGTAAACAACCCGCCCTGTAAGATCTCCTGCTTCACAACCCGCCCTGTAAGATAGTCTGCCTAGCAACAACTGATGTTAGCCAATCAGCCCGCATCACGCACTTTGAACTGATTGGCCACTGTAACCCTATAAAAGTGAGTGCCTCTCCCGCCACGAAAGAAGAAGCAGAAGAAGCAGAAGAAGCAGAAGAAGCACAGAAGGAGCCGCGGAGAGCGGACCGGTAGAGGCTTCGGGACAGACTGTAGGAAGAAGCACGCAAGGAGCCGCGGAGAGCGGACCGGTAGAGGCTTCGGGACAGACTGTAGGGAGAAGCACGCAAGGAGCCGCGGGGAGCGGACCAACAGAGGCTTCGGCCGGAGGATTCCTTGGGCAGGCTGTACGGAGAAGGAAAATAAAAGAAAAGGTTGTCCACTGCCAGACTTTTGTTGTGTGTCCTTCCTGCCGGCCGGGAGTGACACCGACACTCTCCCACACACACTCTCCCACACACACTCTCCCACTCTCTCCCACTCTCTCCCACTCTCTCACTCTCTCTCACTCTCTCTCACTCTCACACTCTCTCACTCTCTCAATCTCTCACTCTCTCACTCTCTCAATCTCTCACTCTCTCACTCTCCCACACTCTCACTCTCACACACTCTCTCACACACTCTCTCACACACTCTCTCACACACAGTCTCACATACACTCTCACACAGACTCTCACACACTCTTACATATACGCACACACACTATCACACTCACACACTCTCACACTCTCACACATTCACACTCTAACACACTCTCTCACACTCTCACACAGACTCTCACTCACTCTCCCACACACTCACACACTCTCACACACTCACACACTCTCCTGCACACTCGCACACTAGCACACTTGCACACTCTCACACTCACTCTCGCACACTCTCGCACACACTCTCACACACTCGCACAATCTCACACACTCACACTACTCACACTCTATCACACTCACAGTCACACTCTCACACTCACACTCTCCCACACTCACACTCACACTCACTCACACTCACACTCACTCACACTCACACTCTCTCACACTCACACTCTATCACACTCACACTCTCTCACTCTCTCACACTCTCACACTCCCACACACTCCCACACTCTCACACACTCTCACACACACTCACACACTCTCACACACTCACACACTCACACACTCACACACTCACACACTCACACACTCGCACACTCGCACACTCACACACTCTCTCCCGCACACACTCTCTCCCGCACACTCTCACACCCTCACACTCACACTCGCACACTCTCACACTCACTCTCACACTCTCACACTCTTGCACACTCTCACACACAATCGCACACACTCGCACACACTCACACACTCTCACACACTCACACTACTGTCACACTATCACACTCACACTCACCCCTCACACTCACACTCTCTCACACTCACACTCACATTCTCACTCTCACACTCACACTCTCACTCACAAACTCACACTCTCTCTCACACTCTCTCACACTCTCCCACACACACTCTCCCACACACACTCTCCCACACACACTCTCCCACTCTCTCCCACACACACTCTCCCACTCTCTCCCACTCTCTCCCACTCTCTCACTCTCTCTCACTCTCACACTCTCTCACTCTCTCACTCTCTCAATCTCTCACTCTCTCACTCTCTCACTCTCTCACTCTCTCACTCTCTCACTCTCTCACTCTCTCACTCTCCCACACTCTCACTCTCCCACACTCTCACTCTCACACACTCTCTCACACACAGTCTCTCACACTCTCTCACACACAGTCTCACATACACTCTCACACAGACTCTCACACATTCTCACACTCACACACTCTCACACACTCTCACACATTCACACTCTAACACACTCTCACACTCTCAGTCTCTCACACTCTCTCACATTCTCTCACACTCTCACACTCTCACACTCTCACACTCACACTCTCACACTCTCCCACACACACTCTCCCACACACACTCTCCCACACACACTCTCCCACACACACTCTCCCACACACACTCTCCCACACACACTCTCCCACACACACTCTCCCACACACTCTCCCACTCTCTCCCACTCTCTCCCACTCTCTCACTCTCACTCTCTCACACTCTCACACTCTCACACTCTCTCTCTCACTCTCTCACTCTCTCACTCTCTCACTCTCTCACTCTATCACTCTCCCACACTCTCACTCTCCCACACTCTCATTCTCACTCTCACACACTCTCACACACTCACACACAGTCTCTCACACTCTCACACAGACTCTCACACACTCTCACACACTCTCACATACACGCACACACACTCACACACACACTCTCACACTCTCACACTCTCTCACACTCACACTCTCACTTTCTCTCACTGTCTCCCACTCTCCCACTCTCGCACTCTCCCACTCTCCCACTCTCTCACACGCTCCCTCTCTCACACGCTCCCTCTCTCACACGCTCCCTCTCTCACACTCTACCTCTCTCACACTCTCTCACACACTCTCACACTCTCTCACACACTCTCTCTCACAGACTCTCTCACACTCTCTCCCACTCTCTCCCACTCTCTCTCTCTCTCACTCTCTCACTCTCACACTCTCTCACTCTCTCAATCTCTCACTCTCCCACACTCTCACTCTCACTCTCACACACTCTCTCACACACTCTCTCACATACAGTCTCTCACACTCTCTCATACACAGTCTCACATACACGCTAACACAGATTCTCACACACTCTCACATATACACACACACACTCTCACACTCACACACTCTCACACACTCACACTCTAACACACTCACACTCTCACACACTCACACTCTCACACACTCTCACACACTCACACTCTCACACACTCTCACTCTCTCACACTCTCTCACATTCTCTCACACTCTCACACTCTCTCACACTCACACTCTCTCACACTCTCACACTCTCACACTCTCCCACACACACTCTCCCACACACACTCTCCCACACACACTCTCCCACACACATTCTCCCACACACACTCTCCCACACACACTCTCCCACACACTCTCCCACTCTCTCCCACTCTCTCACTCTCACTCTCTCACTCTCTCACACTCTCACACTCTCACACTCTCACTCTCTCACTCTCTCACTCTCCCACTCTCCCACCCTCTCACTGTCCCACACTCTCACTCTCACTCTCACACACTCTCACACACTCACACACAGTCTCTCACACTCTCACACAGTCTCTCACACACTCTCACGCTTGCACACTCGCACAAACTCTCACACTCTCACACTCTCACACAGACTCTCACACACTCTCCCACACACTCACACACTCTCACACTCACACACTCACACACACTCACACACACTCACTCACACACTCTCACGCACACTCGCACATTCGCACACTCGCACACTGAAACACTCACGCACACTCTCACACTCGCACACTCTCACACACTCACACTCACACTACTCACACTTCATCACACCCACACTCTCACACTCTCTCACACTCACACTCACTCACACTCACAATCTCACTCTCACACTCACACTCTCACTTTCACAAACTCCCTCTTACTCTCACACTCTCTCTCTCCCACACTCTCCCACACACACTCTCCCACACAAACTCTCCCACACACACTCTCACACTCTCTCTCTCTCACTCTCTCTCACTCTCTCTCACTCTCTCACTCTCTCTCAGTCTCTCACATTCTCTCTCACTCTCTCACTCTCTCACTCTCTCACTCTCTCACTCTCCCACTCTCCCACACTCTCCCACACTCTCCCACACACTCACACACACACACACTCACACACACACTTACACACTCACTCACACACACTCACACTCTCACACTCAAACTCGCACTCTCACACGCTCGCACACACTCACACACACTCACACACTCGCGCACACTCTCGCACACTCGCACACTCGTGCACACTCGCACACTTGCTCTCACACTCTCACACTCTCGCACACACTCACTCTCACACTCTCGCACACACTCTCACACTCTCGCACACACTCACTCTCACACTCTCTCACACA